>NC_088926.1:11275000-11300000 GCF_038396675.1 Hydra vulgaris | reverse complement strand
TTTTTTTACCAACTTTAGAACTAGATTGGTAGACAGCCATCTCGATGCACTGGTTTTTCTCAGAAGTCACTTTAAAATTGTAAACAGTTACAAAAAATAAATAGAGAAATAGAAAAGTGTATTTAGTTATTTATATATTCCCTGATAAAGATTTTCCCTGGATTTTTCCGGGATCCCGGGAACAATGTAAATAATTCCCGCTATCATGGGAATGAAAAAAGTCCGCAATCCCTATATAGAGATTGCTATATAGCTATATATGTATATATATATCTATTATACCATATTTATGTGAGCATTTGCTCACTTTTTTTGCTTATCTAAATCAATACAGCTTTTTTAGAAAACGAATGAATGAAAAGATTGTTGCCCCATCCCAAACCCTCAGTCGATGTAGCATATATATATATATATATATATATATATATATATATATATATATATATATATATATATATATATATATATATATATATATATATATATATATATATATATATATATATATATATATATATATATATATATAAACGGCTTCATCATTTTCACCTTCTTATAAAATTGCATTTCAAAAGTTATTACACAGCAAAAAATAAATCTTCAACAAAATTTTTAAAATTTTTTAAAGAACTATTTTTAAAAAATAGTTCTTTAAAAAATTTTAAAAGCTAAGCCAAGACAAAAACAATAATGTTATTTGAAAAAAAATCAATATTATTAGAAAACAAAATGGTGTTGAGAACCTTATTAAAAATGATTGTATATTTAAAAGTTTAAAAGTTTTATTTTTATCATTTTTTGTATTAATTTTTTATATTTTCAGGCAATTTTTATTAGATTTTATTTCTTTTTTATTATTTTGTCTATTTAAGTTTATTTATTTGATTATTTTTATAGGCACATGCTCTACAGGTGGTTTTGCATCATGCTCAAGTAATTTGTTTTTTGATGTTAATATTGTAAATATTATTTTAAAAATATTTCAAATAGTTGTTTCATGATTAACGATAAAATTAATTTTTTGTTATTATATAGATATCCTTCTTTATAATTGTGACTTTGAAAAAGGAGTAATCTGCTCTCAATTAAGTTCAACAAATGGTGCTTGGAAAGTAAACAGTTTTGGAACGCCATTGGATGGAACTGGTCCATTTGGGGCTGCAAATGGTCTATGGTATATTTACTTTGATTCTGTGATGTATCCAAATGGAGGCACACTGGTTTACACACAGACAAACTCACTACTCAGCAATAGTTTCATTCTTTCATTTAATCTTCATGCTTTCGGTGTGAACTGTATTCAATTCGGTGAGTCTTGTAGTTTGTAATAGTTTATTGTAATTTAGACATTGGTATAACGTTTACTTTTTTGTTATAATTTCGGCCATACTTTTTTTTGATAAAGAAACTGTTTATTTATTTTTTCAGAGATTAAGTTTAAAAATGCAAATGGTGTTGTTATAAGTGCTTCTAACGCATTTGTTGTTTACAATCAAACACAAATGTCTTCAACTGTTGCTTATACACCATATAATTTGCAGTTTAACTTGTTAAGTCCATTTCAGGTATTTCTTCAATATAAATTAATAGCTATTTAATATTAGCTAATTCATTTGTTTTATTTTTTACATATTTATTTGAATATTTATAACTTATTCATATTAGACTATTGAATTTATTGCAACATCAAATGGTCAACGTGCTAACTATGCAATTGATAATATTGTTTTGAAGGCTGTTCGTAAGTACTTCATTTGAATTATTATTAGTATTATTATTTATTATTTAACAATATATATATATATATATATATATATATATATATATATATATATATATATATATATATAAATACATACACTGATTATTTTCATTAACAATAATATTTTTTAACAAAATGCAATATTTTAATTTTTGACTTGTTTTTTAATTGCATACTATGTTTTCAAAAGATTTAATTTCCAATTAAAAATCTGGTATACAAAAGAGATTTAATTTTCAATTAGAACTCTATTATATAAAAGTAACAATTGTAGTCATTTCAGAGAAATTTTACTGGAAAAACAAATTTGTTACTAATCAATGAAAAATCGCTAAGTATCACATTTTTAATAGTCAAAAAAACAAAAAACAGAAGAGTGATTAAAAAAGTGATTGATTATGAGATGTTTGTTTTTTTAAAAAGAGATTTTCTTATTTAATATGAGGTTCATTTTTTTTTTTTAGTTACTATGTAAGCAATTGCATTAAAAATTTAAATCATAATTAGTTAAATTTTTTAAAACATTGCAAACATTTTTATTGTTTCTCTATTTGTGATATTAGTAATGTAAAAAAATGTAAAAAAAATTAATGTAAAAAAAAGTTTAAAATGTTATTTAAATAAATAATTCACGAAAAGTGGTTAAAACGCACAAATTAAAAAATAACAGTAACAAACTGCAAATTAAAATGTCAAATCAAATATACATCAGAAGCAATATAGGTTCAATATTGAATGATGTAATTAAAATTTAAAATATAGAAATGATTTAGAGTGGATTATTATTCAAAAAAAGTTGAAATTATTATTAAATTCAAATGTTTTTTTATTTTAAAATTATACTATCATTAGCTAAGATCTTGTTATATTACTAATTGACAAAATTTTGTTATGATACTAGTAGACAAATTCAAAATGGACAAAACCTTTCTTGTTAATATTATACTATTTATTTTTATTTGATTTACTTATCATTTATTTTTATTTGTTTTATTTATCATTACAACATCTGTTTTGTAATATGTATTAAACAAGTTTTTTCTTACTAAAAAGTAATATTAGCAATGAAAATACATATAATGAAATATATGTATTATGTTAATATATTATATGTATTAATATTACAACTTATAAATGTGTTTAGCTCCTTGCTTACTATCATGTAATTCTAATGCAACATGTAATGGTATTACTTGTGTTTGTAATCCTGGTTTTATTGGTGATGGAGTGAGTAGTTGCACAGGTTGCTTTTTTTTAAATTTTTTATTTTATCTTTATTTAGTTATTTAAACTCTATATAACATGTGTCTATGTAGCATAATGTGTTCCATATGAATCACATCCATATTTCAAATCAACTATGAATTAGAATTAATTACTAGAATGCTATTTTAACCACCATTTAACAATCAACATTTAACAACCATCATTTAACAACTTAGTACTCAATCCTAATCCTTAAATGTAATGCTTACAAACTTTAAGTTTGAAATTAGTTACTTAAATATAAAAAGTTACTCATTAAAAAATAAGATTTAATTTAACAAATATTTTAGCTACATGTGCTACTGCTTGCAATCCAAATGCTACATGTGTTGGTACTACTTGTGTTTGCAATAAAGGTTTCATTGGTGATGGTTTAAGTAACTGCACACGTATGTCATATTATTACAGTTAACAGTTTTTAATTTTAATCCTAAACAATCACAAAATCCAGTACTTTTGACCAAAAGTTTAAAAATGTTGGATTATTTAGAATGAGTAAATGTTGAAAGTGATGTTGTTGAGTTTGCAAAATAATATTTTATTTAATAATTATTTTAGCTACATGTGCTATTGCTTGCAATCCTAATGCTACATGTGTTGGCACTACTTGTGTTTGTAATAAAGGTTTTAATGGTGATGGAATTAATAACTGCACAGGTACTTATTTAGACCTGAAAAAACAGTGAAAAACAATTATTAAGAGTTTATGACTTTTTTTTATCTTTATAACTCTTTTTTTTATGTTTATAGTGAAAATATGTGTGCGTATTTTAGTTGAATATATATACTGTAATAGTATATATATAGAATATGATAATATAATGTAAATACTATAATATTATATATAGTATATAATTAATGTTATAGCTTTACTCAAAAAAGTAATGCAGAAACAGTTTAAGATTGTAAGATAATCTAAAAATACTGGATAATTTTGATAAATTTTTTTATTTAATTTTTTTTAATTTTATTTAATGAATATTTTAGCTGCATGTGCAACTGCTTGTAATCCAAATGCTACATGTGTGGGCACTGCTTGTGTTTGTAATAAAAGTTTCATTGGTGATGGAATCAATAACTGCACTGGTATGTATATGAAAGAGCATGGAGTTAATGATGGTTTTCAAATGATATTTGAATACTTCATTATATTACTGTTTTTGTCTATGTTATTTTTTTTTCTTATTCTTAAGTTAGTTTATCTATATATATGATAGACTTTTGTGTTACATATCTTTTATTTCAGTTATTTATTTATTTATTGTACTAGTTCAAATGTTTTATTGTTTAAAAAATTAAATTTTGAAATTCATATATTTAGCTACATGTTCAAGTACATGCCATCTTAATGCCACTTGTGTTGGTACTACATGTATTTGTGAGAATGGTTTATTAGGTGATGGAATTAATAACTGCACAGGTATGGTTTTTAAAAAGATATTTTGAAATAGTTTATGGAATAATTTTAAAAAAATTCTAATTTGGCTTAATTATCAAATACTTAATTCTGCAGTAAGTGTATCAATTGTAATAAAATATTATTATTAAATAATTGGTAATTAAAAGTATCAATCTTAATAATAGTATTTTATTAGTGTATCAAATTGTAATAATAATAATATGTAAAAATGTGTATCAGTAATATTATTTTATCATTGTTATTTTAAACGCAATTTTATTTTACAGTACCACCCAGTTGCCCAGTCTGTCATCCAAATGCAACATGTAACGGATCAACATGTATTTGTAAAACTGGTTATAATGGTGATGGCATCAACAGTTGCATAGGTAAAAATGAATTTTTAATTTTTTTAAGATAATTTGGTTTGCCTTTATTATTGTTATATCATTCTTTTTTTAAGCTATTTTGTTTAAATCTTTTTGTTCTTTATTTGATATTATTATTTAATTTTTTGTCAAATATAGTGAAGAGGCTGTCCATTAATTATGTTAACAAATTTTTGACGATTTTTACCTCCCCCTTCCCCTTGTCAACAACTTGTCAAACTTTCAAAGACCCCCCAATAAAATTACGTCAACATTTAATTAACCCCCCCCCCCCCCCCTCCTCCTCCTTAAGAAAAAAAAAATTATTTTAAATAGTAGCTACATTAGTAGTTTACAACTTCAAGAAAAATTTCTTTAATTTTCTAACATATTTTTACAAATAAACCCAAATCTTAAGTCATAGCCTCTACATCTTCCCATGGAGATGCCAAATGCTCCTCAATTGTTATTATTGGCATAGGGTCTGATTAAATAATTTCTTGGGGAACCAAAACACCAGACAAGTCAACATTTTCTTCATCTAGCCATTCTACACTTAGCATCTCTACATAAACAATAACTGCCATGAGTTCTCTCTGTTTTTTAGCAAGCACTCGCATTGGACAAATTCTTTGTTGTTGGGGTGCATGTAGTATTTGACTGGACCCAGACATACATTTTTGGTGTTGTTGAAGTGCTTCTTTAATATGGCTTGTGAAGCAATATAAACATGACAGATTTTACAGATCCGTTCAAACAACGACAACTGAATAGATGGACAATATATATCATATGGAAGAATTTTGAAACTTTTGCTGATCGAGGTAGTATATTTTCAACTTTGATAGACTAACTACAGAAAAGAGATGGAAATTTATGTAAGTTTATATCAGATATATCTGGTGCTTTAAGACCCTCATTAGTTTGACAGACTGGATTTGGTGGGGGGATAAATCTATTAGCAATAATTTCAAAATAAGAGCTTCTAATCAGTTGGCAACAAGTTAAATCACAGCATTTGATAATTTGTAGAAAATAGTGACTAGATCTTACATGGTTTTGGAACCAGACTTGATCTTTGATTATTAAATTTTCAACTTCAAGCTCAGACTTTTCAGGCACAATATACTCTGCCACTGTTGGAAAATTATCTATACTTACTTGCTTCCATACTTTTGACAATGTTTGCCCAGCATATTTGAAGTGTAATTTTTCCAATTCTTCGTCAACTGTTCTACCTTGTGTGTCAAGGTGGCTTCCAAAATGTTCATGCGACAAAATTAGTCCGGACAGTTCTTGACTAAGAGGAGCCATTCGTCTTTCTACTCAATTAAACTCACTTCTACCAGGCGCATTTGTTGCTACAAACATTGCATCAATGTTTTGCTTTACAAAATGATGGACAGCAACATCAATAACTTTTTGATACCTTGGATTTTCATCAGGTCTACCATCCACAGACATAATAAGAATCGGTTTGATCAACTTGCTGCTTGGATCTTGTGTAACAATGCAAAACTCCTCCAATTCAAGATGCCTTTCATAATCTAGTCCATGACTATAAGCTGATGATGAGCAATGCTTGCCTGATCTAATGGCTATGTAAGTTGGGCCTGAATATGATACAGCTTCCGGTTTACCTAAACCGTCTTTTTGGATTTCAATGTCAGCATAAACAGATGGTATGAGTTAGTGTCTAGATGCTACAACCCAGTTGTGATCAGGCAATGTAACGCGGTATTCGACGTGCATTCAAAGTGGAGCTTGCTTGTTAGCTGCTGTCAATCCTATGGGGACTCTGGCTTTGTCATATTGACTGATGAAGCATACTTCTTTAGGTCCCAACAAAGAGGCCACTTACTCTAGGTGATTCAAAGTAGCTGTACAAAATCGACCATCAATGTGTTTTGAGTGTAAATCGTTTTGTGCTCAAATTAATTTCACTAGTACAGTTGTTACATGGCGTTTGCCTTCCGATGATAAACTTCGTTTTGGCAATAGCCGAGTATAAACAGCACTTCTACTTATTTGAAAACCGTTAATATTTAATTGTTCTGTCAATTCATCAAGATTTCTAACACTACATTGCACATCACTTTGTGTTTTTCCATGAGCAGCAGACCCATACAATGCAATGTCAGCGATAGTTTTAAAAAGGAGCGGCTGATCTTCTTCAATTGTTGGTCGCCCAGCTGTCTGTCGGATCTTTAATTTACTGCTGATGTCAGGATTTTTAGCACAAATTTCCGCTAAAGTTTCTTTTTTCTTTTTTCGAAATATCTTTTGCTTTTCTTGTTCATATTTTTTTCTTTTGAGTTTTTTTTCAAGCTCATCAACTTTAGATTTCTTTTCTTTTAGTTCCTTTTCCTGATCTGAACTTATAACACCACATTCTTTTCGTTTATACAAGCCAATCAAATCGCTCTTGAAGATGCTTATCTGACTCTGTAATTTATCTTGTGCTTTTGCTTTGTATTTTACAGATTTTTCATTACAAGTAGTACTAGATGGACCAGCTTCAAAATCGATTTCTATGTGGTCTTGTTGAATGCTTTGTGTTTGTTGTTTCACAACTTTTAACATAAAAAAATAAACTTTATATAAACTCTGTACCTGGAAAAAAACCATATAAATTAATTGGTAGTTTTTTGTTTTGTTTTTTTCAGATTTTATATAAAATTTATTTTTTCCCAAATTTTCATTAACATTAACAGTCGACATGTTAGTTTTTCTCAACTGTAAATGGGACTTAGATTTTAATGATGTTTAAATTGGTTTAAAGTTGTTCTTCTTTACTTATATCAAAACTTTATTTTGCTTTAAGTTTTCTTATTCACAAGTCCCAAATACAGTTGAGAAAAACTAACATGTCTATTGGTAATGTTAATGAAAATGTGTTTGTTTGTTTTTTCGAAAAATAAAATACCTTTTTAAGAAGAATTTTTAACCTTTGGTATATAATTTGCATAAACTAAATCTTGGATTTCTTTGAATGACCTTTCAGATAATTATGTTTTCCATCCAGGTTTTAAGAGAAATTGTTGAAGAGACTAGCTAATAAACGAGTCAGAAGAGTTCTGATCTTCAAAATCTTCTTTCACATTATGTGAAGAAACTATGCTACAAACGCAGCCTAACTTTTTGTTTTGGGAGTAATAGAATTAAAAAAATAAAAAAATTTTGACATCAACTTTACTTGACCTCCCCACCTCCCCCCCTCCTCTTGTCATCAAATTTCAAAAAAGTTCAGATCCCCCTCCCCCCTATTTTGTTGACGTAATTAATGGACAGCCCCCAAGCTGTTGAAGTACAAAAATTTAAATCTTATCAATACTCACAATACCTCATACTCATCATACAAATACATACGCAACATACAAATACATACATATCATACAAATATATACTAAATTGATGATAATTTCTCATAATTTTAGATTTTTAGGTGTTTTAGCACATTTTTATCTACAATATATGTTTTTTCTTAGTTATTTCTTGTATAAATCTTGCAAAAATACCAAATGACACGTTCATATTTTATATATATATCAGGGGTTATTCTAGACAGTTTTTGACAGCGTCAACCGTACTTGGGTGTATATATATACATATACATATATATATATATATATATATATATATATATATATATATATATATATATATATGTATATATATACAAGTATATATATACATATATCTATATATGCATATATATATACATGTGTATATATATATATCAGCCCTCTAGGCTGAGATATATATTGTCAGTCATGCCATTAATTAGGAATTGATGCCTAACTGCTGACATGACTGACAATTTTTTGCTAACCTCAGAATTTTACAACTTTATTTTATTTGAACAGGTCATTTAAGAAACACCATCATTCATTTTTAGATTAAAAAAATTCAAGCACAATATCTTGTTATCTGAGGGTAGAAACATGTTTCTTTGAGAAATCACATTTATTGGACTTTCTATTCAGCGCCTTATAAAGTTTTGACTGAAAGGTCTGACATGTATGTGACATGCTTATACCTTTATACAACATGATTCTGTGCTTTATCATTTTTTTTTCCAAAAACCATTTATGGTGTTTCTGAAATAATTCGTTCATTTGTTATTTCAAATAGATTAGAAATGGCAAAAAGGACATTTTATTAGAATTAATTAGAAAAGTAGTTAAAATAAAAACAAAAAAATAAATGTTTTATTTTAAATTTAGATAAATTAATTAAAATAAAAACAAAAAAATAAATGTTTTATTTTAAATTTAGATAAATTAATTAAAATAAAAACAGAAAAAAGAATGTTTTATTTAAATTCTAAAAAAATATTAATAAAGTAATGACAGCAAAACAAATCTTTTATTTAAATTCTGAACAAGTTAATTTACAATCACAACATAAAAACAAACGTTTTATTAAAATTCTCAATAAAATAATTACAATAAAAATAAAAAAAAACAAATATATTTTTTTTTAATTTCTTATAAAATAATATAAAATAGCATAACTAGCGCTCTATTTAAATTCCCAAAAATGAACCATTCATTTGAATTATAAAAAAAACATTTAAAATTAAATCAAAGAAACAAATATTTTAGTTAAACAGCGAGTTTGTAACAAACAAACTCGCTGTTTGTTACAAACTCGCTGTTTGTTACAAACTCGCTGTTTGTTACAAACTCGCTGTTTGTTACAAACTCGCTGTTTGTTTGTTACACACTTGCTGTTTGTTTTTCTTTAAATTTTAGGCTAAATGTTTGCCCTTTTGTTGAGTTGTTGAACCTATTTCAAAAATATGTGCCGACCTAAAGTGGTTTTAGTTATTTTTTTGCTGACCTTATTTTTCCTAATCCCAAGGGCTGCATGTATATATATATATATATATGTATATATATATATATATATATATGTATATATATATATGTATATATATGTGTGTGTATATATATATATATATATATATATATATATATATATATATATATATATATATATATATATATATATATATATATATATAATACATATTAGTTACTGTTACCCGTAGTACCAGGAATTAGCTAAATACTAATATTTATGGTAGAATATTTGAAGGGCTTATTGTGAAACAATGACAAGCCACACTTTTCTCAATAATGAGTTATTATCATTTTTTTAATCATAAATAGTATACGCAATAGCCAAAAAGTTATTAAGGCATAATTCTTAAAATTGGAGCTATAATTATTAAATCATCAGTTGTTGAACCTATTTCAAAAATATGTGCCGACCTAAAGTGGTTTTAGTTATTTTTTTGCTGACCTTATTTTTCCTAATCCCAAGGGCTGCATGTATATATATATATATATATGTATATATATATATATATATATATATATATGTATATATATATATGTATATATATGTGTGTTTATATATATATATATATATATATATATATATATATATATATATATATATATATATATATATATATATATATATACATATTAGTTACTGTTACCCGTAGTACCAGGAATTAGCTAAATACTAATATTTATGGTAGAATATTTGAAGGGCTTATTGTGAAACAATGACAAGCCACACTTTTCTCAATAATGAGTTATTATCATTTTTTCAATCATAAATAGTATACGCAATAGCCAAAAAGTTATTAAGGCATAATTCTTAAAATTGGAGCTATAATTATTAAATCATCTTACTGTAAAATGTGATTTTATAGGTTTAAATAAAACTTAAAAGTCATTTTTCTCAAATATTTGTTTTTGTGGCTTGTCATTGTTTCACAATAAGCCCTTCATTTCTACTCAGAGTTTCATGTGTGTTGTCATCAGGTAAGTAGTAAAAAAATTTTCTATGATTGTTGTAACTTCTATTAAATAAAGCAAAATTAACTTTTTACTACTTGCCTGATTATTGTGGTAACACATGAAACGCTGAGTAGCAATATTCTTTAATAAATAATAGGATTTAATTAATTCCTTGCATTGCAGGTAACAATAACAAATATATTATAAGAATTGGCTCATGCTAAAAGGGTAGTAGTCAACAACACATAGTTTTGAGAAGACTAAATGAAACAATGCATTATCTTTATTTTTATTGAAAAAGATTTAATTTTTTGTATATGAGCTCTTTATTATCCCATTTACCATGAAACACACTTGGTTAATGATATTTGCAATGCTTTCATTTGAAAAAAAACCATTAAAGTTGTTTGATTTATCCCCTTTTAGCATAGTTTGAATAAAAAGACAGATAAATGTGTTTGAAAATAATGTTATTTACTAAAAACACCAAGAAATGAATGTTTACATACACTGTTTAAAAAATTTAAAACATACCTGCAATTGATCGGAACCTACCATAACATGGTAATTAAAGGTAGAACTTTTTTTTAGAGCTCTTTTCCTTCCTGGGTAGTCTCTTCTTTTTTTTCTTGGGAATCAATCAAGGATTGTAAGAACAAATCCTGCTTACTTTTAGTGTTAAAAGTATGGAAACGGTTCAATACATCTATTTGATCCTCTTCGTTAATAATCTGAGGACAGTTGTTCCTCTTGCAGCTAAAAAAAAAATACTTTTATACTGCATATTACTGCAAATTTTACCTGTGAAAATAAAATTAACTCGAACAAAAAAAAACTTACCTGCAGGGTTAGCCAGCGTACTTTTGAGGTACAATATTTCCTTGGTAGTTAATAAATTCTACACCTTTTATTCTGGCAACCTTTATAATGTTTCTTTTCTAAAGACTTGGATCTGATTTCTTTGTCTTTGCTGACCTTTTCTCAAGAAACTCATCAATTTCATATGAATTTATTTCCATGTTTCACACTTATTTATGGGTAGACATAAAGTTAATTTATAAAGTTAATTCCTATTTAGGTTAAGCTATACAGTACAGTACAATAAACAAAAACAACAACTGCCTTAGATAATCTGTTGCGGTCAGTTGCATAGCTACATCTGTCTTTGGCATAAGCAGAATTTTTATGCTAAATAAATAAATGTTAGTGACTCAACTCCTTATAGCATGAACAGCTCTACAATCAATTGCAGTTACTGTGGTAATCAAATGTCCGACATGACTAATTTTATCATAAATAGTTGAAACCTATTCTTGAAACATCAATACGATTAACTAAACTTTCAATTTAGTTAATAACGTGACTTAACCTCTGAGACTTAACCCCTTTTAGCATGACCAAATTTATGTAGCTCTAGTTTATCTATTGATCACTTTTTAAGTATACATCGTAATACAAAAGTATTCACTTATTTTAAGTATTTACTTAGAAATGCTATTTAGTATATAAAATATTATAAATTTACACTTATGTAATATATATATATATATATATATATATATATATATATATATATATATATATATATATATATATATGTATATATATATATTTATATATATGTGTGTGTAAAATTTAGCTTGTTATCACAACTGTTATTATTATAATGTCAATAATTATAATTATTATAATGATAATGATAATATTATTAATTAAAGAGATGTTCAGTCACATTAAAACATGGTTTTAGTTTATATTTTATATTATTTTTATAGAACTTTTATTAAATCTTATTTCTTTTTTATCATTTTTTGTATTAATTTTTTATATTTTCAGGCAATTTTTATTAGATTTTATTTCTTTTTTATTATTTTGTCTATTTAAGTTTATTTATTTGATTATTTTATTAGGCACATGCTCTACAGGTGGTTTTGCATCATGCTCAAGTAATTTGTTTTTTGATGTTAATATTGTAAATATTATTTTAAAAATATTTCAAATAGTTGTTTCATGATTAACGATAAAATTAATTTTTTGTTATTATATAGATATCCTTCTTTATAATTGTGACTTTGAAAAAGGAGTAATCTGCTCTCAATTAAGTTCAACAAATGGTGCTTGGAAAGTAAACAGTTTTGGAACGCCATTGGATGGAACTGGTCCATTTGGGGCTGCAAATGGTCTATGGTATATTTACTTTGATTCTGTGATGTATCCAAATGGAGGCACACTGGTTTACACACAGACAAACTCACTACTCAGCAATAGTTTCATTCTTTCATTTAATCTTCATGCTTTCGGTGTGAACTGTATTCAATTCGGTGAGTCTTGTAGTAATAGTTTATTGTAATTTAGACATTGGTATAACGTTTACTTTTTTGTTATAATTTCGGCCATACTTTTTTTGGATAAAGAAACTGTTTATTTATTTATTTTTTCAGAGATTAAGTTTAAAAATGCAAATGGTGTTGTTATAAGTGCTTCTAACGCATTTGTTGTTTACAATCAAACACAAATGTCTTCAACTGTTGCTTATACACCATATAATTTGCAGTTTAACTTGTTAAGTCCATTTCAGGTATTTCTTCAATATAAATTAATAACTATTTAATATTAGCTAATTCATTTGTTTTATTTTTTACATATTTATTTGAATATTTATAACTTATTCATATTAGACTATTGAATTTATTGCAACATCAAATGGTCAACGTGCTAACTATGCAATTGATAATATTGTTTTGAAGGCTGTTCGTAAGTACTTCATTTGAATTATTATTAGTAATTTGTTGCTATAGTTATTAGTTAATATTGTTATTATTGTTATTATATATATATACATATATATATATATATATATATATATATATATATATATATATATATATATATATATATATATATATACATATATATATATATATATATATATATATATATATATATATATATATATATATATATATATATATATATATATATATATATATATATATATATATATATATATATATATATATATATATATATATATATATATATATATATATTGAACGTCGTAATAGCATAAAATATTTAATTATTTTTAAAAATAACACGATGTTTTTTATTTTTGACATGTTTCGTAAAATTTATTTACATTTTCAAACGATTATTTTACAATAATAAAAAACTATGAAATAAATATTAAAAAATAGAAGTCTTTACAGAGAAATATTAACGGACAAAAAATTGTACATAATAAACCAATATATTTATTACAAAATAACTCAGTAAATAACCAATCAAAATAACCAACTGTCAAAAAAAAAAAAATTATATATATATACTCACAGTAAAATTAAATAGATAAGTTTATAGTATAATGTAAAGTTTGTTTATTAAGTGAGGGACTTTCCCATTTAATGTGGAGGGCTTCTTTTATCTTTAATTTGTGTTTGGTTGGGGCATTATCCAAAATCTCAAAAGAATCACAGTTAGCCAAATGTTTTGCAATTAAGAGATAAATTTAAGTGTTTAAATATATGAGATTGTTTCTCACTTTTAAGGTGCTCATTTATTCTAGTTGCCAAATGTCTGGAGGGTTCTCCAATATAACTAGCATTACAGCCAGTGGAAGAAAATTTATAGACAACATGAGATTTAAGCAGTTTGCGAAGTGACTCTTTTAAACAAAAACAATCTTGTGTTTTATTAGTAGTGAAAATTAATTTTTTCCTTGCAATATTTTTGAACAATTTTTGAAATTTTCCTTTTAGTGTAATTAGAGTACATTCCAATGTATGGAAGCTTAAAGTATTTTATATTTAAGCTATTAACAATGTTAGACACAGATGGGTTCATTTTCTTATCAATATAGGATTTAATTTCATAGTCAATAATTTTTTGTGGAAATTTATTATTTTGTAAAACTAATGATAGATTCTTAATATCTATATCAAAGCCAACCCAAGAATTATTAATTTTAAATGTACAATTAATCAAACAACAAACAAGTCCAAATTTGTAGCAAGAGGGAATAAAACTAAAAAAATTTTGTAAAAGTCGAAAACGAATTGGATTTATTAATAAGTACATCTAAAAAAGCAATCTGGTTATCTTGTTCTTTTTCCATAGTAAATTTCAGATTTGTATGTTGTTTATTGAGGTGTTTGAAAAATTCTTGAGCTTCGTGTTCAGAATTAAAAATAACAATTATGTCGTCCACATACAGTTTATAAAAAAATGGTGCTGTAAAGCTGAAAATGGTTAATAAAAATAGGTAAGTTGTGTCAACTGCGTATCTTTGAACTCACTTCAAACCTAACTAACGGTTTTATTCAAATTGCTCCCAATTTTTTTCCAACTAATGAGATAATGAATAACCATGTACAAATTTTTTTTTTTTTTTGACGGTTGGTTATTTTGATTGGTTATTTACTGAGTTATTTTGTGATAAATATATTGGTTTATTATGTATAATTTTTTGTCCGTTAATATTTCTCTGTTCTACAACTATTTTTTAATATTTATTTCATAGTTTTTTATTATTGTAAAATAATCTTTTGAAATGTAAATAAATTTTACGGAACATGTCAAGAATAAAAAACATTGTATTATTTTTTAAATATATATATATACATATATATATATATATATATATATATATATATATATATATATATATATATATATATATATATATATATATATATATATATATATATATATATAAATTTTAGGGTGTCCCGTTTTCAGGGTCACATTTTATTTTGACTGCTCCAAGCATTTTTCTGCTGCGTATATGTGAGAAAATGAGATCTGTAAAGTTTTAGAGCTCTAACTTTATTTTTGTGACTGCACAAGTCACCTTAAGTTTCAAAAATCATGATTTTTTGGTGAAAAAGGCCTATTTTTACAGTGCTTGTGTAGTCAAAGCTTGAAAGATACAGGCTAGTTTTATGTTGAACCATGTACTATAACCCTCATTTGTTAGAAAAAAATCGGGAGCAATTTGAATTAAACCGTTAGTTAGGTTTGAAGTGAGTTCAAAGATACGCAGTTGACACAACTTACCCATTTTTATGCGTTTTGACGCGGTTGACAATATCAAACAAAATACTGATCTAATCATTATGAAATGGGTCTACAATACTACAATCTAAATGTGGTGAGCAAATTCTGGAGCCTGGAGGAAAACCTGGAGGTTTGGGAGGGGGTTATTTGAAACAATGCATTTCCTCGGCAAGGACTGGAGCCTTGGGGGTTAGTTGCAACGGTAATCCTTCAGTTAAGCGACGTAAAATAAAATTATTATTTTGCTTTCTTGCGTTGTCTCAAAAACGTCTGAAAAATGTTAAAAGCAAAAAAATAATTTTATTTTAGGCTGCTTAACTGAAGGATTACCAAAAGGGCTTCAAAGTAGTGATAGAACACTATTATTGGAACTTTGAGAAACTTTATCTTTTTAAGTGAAAGAACACTTTATAATTCTGTAAGTAATAGGACACTTTTTTAAACTTCTGTCTATTATAGTTATTATTTGACTCCAATGCAGAGAGTAAACTTAATTGAACAGAATGGCGAAAACCAGAAAAAAGAGAGAAATATTTCTTCTTAAGAGTATAAGTGACAAGTTGAATGACAATCAACTCCCTTCTAACAAAGACATTTTGGAGCATTATTATTTTTTAAAATCTGAAAATCTCAAGATCAAAGATAACACACTTTTCTGCTGTGGATTCTCTCATTATTTCAAGCTCATTTGTGAGGAAAATTGTCAGCGTTTAGTTAAAAAGGTTACTGCTATTTATGAAAAAGCTGGAATTCCAACATCCAGAGTGGACAGGAAGTACAGAAGAAAATGAAGTGGACAGGAAGTGGACAGGAAGTACAGAAGAAAATGAGTGAATTGCTAGCCAAGCACAAAAAATTGATTTCTCTTCAAAAAAGGTAAAACACTAAAGAAGTAGAAAAGAAAATAATTTTCAAAGACAATATTTTGCCTGTTATTTTTGATGTTATGCCCAGTGATGTGATACAAATATTAGAGAAAGATAAGAAAAGATTTCAGGTAGACAAGGCAGAAGATATCATTTTCATAAATGATCAAAGAAGTTGCGGGAAAATGTACATTGGGAAGAAAGATAAAAGGTACATTTATTCTGCTCAAAGATCTCAACAGGCAAGAGTAAGAATGTCTGGAGCAGATCATGACCAGAGTTATCAGTCTGAGCTGCAGGTTTCATCTTCAAGTGAATCAGAAATATCTTCAGAGGAAACAGACATATCTAATTCTACAGACTTGAGTAAAGATGAGATAGATCCACAACTCTCTACATCTGCTGGCATAGTAGGAGATACTGTCCTTATTTTGAAGGTTAAATATGTGAGCATCAGAGCTCAATCCAATATTTTAAAGCAGGTGGCTGATACAAGTGGACTTTCCAGTAAAGGTATGTCAAAATCCAATATGCACAGAATTGGTAGAAAGGTCATACAGGAAACAGCGGAGGAAGCCAGGGAAGCTTTAGGAGCAAAAGCTGGATCAAACATGATTCTTCATTATGATGGAAAGCTAGTCAAAGAATATACTGATGGAAAGAAACTCAAAAGAGAGCGCTTAGCATTAAGTGTAACTTGTGATGGAGAACATTTTTTGCTTGGAGTACCTCCTGTCACTGATTCTACTGGAGCTTGTCAGACTGAGAAAATTATTGAGATTTTAGAAGAAATCTCACTCAAAGAAGACATGAAAGGTCTAGTATTTGACACCACTGTGTCAAATACAGGTAAAAAAAAGGAGTAAATTCCAGGTTAAACATCTATCTTGGAAGGCCTGTTATGCATCTTGCTTGCAGACATCATGTCTATGAGTGTCATATTAGAAATGTTGCAAAGCTCTTCAGGACAATCTCAGGTCCAGATAATCAACTCTTCAAGAAACTGTTGGGTGAGTTTTCTCTTATTCAGATTGATCAAAATAAACTTTGCAAATTCAAATATAGAGTAAATCAACAACTTGACAATGCTGCTAGAGTATCTCTAGAAATCATCACAAATTTGTTGGATGAAGATAAAATACCCAGAGGTGATTATTGGGAGCTTGCAGAAACTGTTCAATTCTATTTATTCCCAGAGATTGATCAACTAACATTTCGACAACCTGGAGCAATTCATCATGCAAGGTTAATGGCACAGGCTATATATTACATGAAGCTGCAAATTCTGAACCAAATGACAGATATTGTTTCCACAGCTTCTACAAAAAGAGAAGTTGAGACCATTTCTGAGTTTGTAGCATTGTATTATGCAAAGTGGTTCTTAACCTCATCTCAGACTGTAGTTTCTCCAAAACATGACATAGAAACAATCTGGGAGATGAAGTCATACATGAAGAGCAGACCTAATGTTGCAGCCAAATGTCTTAATAGCATTGCAAAGCATACATGATATCTTTATCTAACTTTGATCCCATTTAGTTTACTGGATCCTGGAGTATCAGATGAGGAAAAGACTGAAATTGCTGAAAGAATCCTGATAATAAATGATTCAAAGGTAAAGGATCCTCTGTCATTTATGTATAAGAAGGTTAATGTATCAGGTTTCATTGACAAAGAAGGAGAGAGGCCCAGGTTATCTGAGTTTGTTGACTCAGAATCCATTTTGATATTTAACATGTTAAAAATGAAAAGCCAGCAGCTTGAATGGATGAAGATTCCACCTAGAATGTGGAAGAGATTGTTTGGCTACACAAAGTTCAAGGCATTTATCTCCAACATTCCTGTTGAACTAATGATGCTGCAGAGAGGAATGTTAAGCTTACACAGGACTTTGTTGATGGAAGCCATGATGAACAGCTGAGGCAAGATCTTCTCCTAGCAGAGGACCAGAAAAGAAAGGCTGGAAGACCCCAAGGGAGTGGTGGAATGAAAAGAAAATGTTAATAAGTATCTTTCAAACTGTGACTACACAAACACTGTAAAAATTGGCTTTTTTCACCAAAAATTATGATTTTTGTAACTTAGGGTGGCTTGTGAGTCACAAAAATAAAGTTAGAGCTCTAAAACGTTACAGATCTCATTTTCTCACATATATGCAGCAGAAAAATACTAGGAGCAGTCAAAATAAAATGTGTCAAAATATATATATATATATATATATATATATATATATATATATATATATATATATATATATATATATATATATATATATATATATATATATATATATATATATATATATATATATATATATATATATATATGTATATATATATATATATACACTCCTAACTGGTTATCAGAAAGTTTTTCAATATTTTGTTGACACAAAAAAAAAATTAAAATCCAAGATTGGAATTTTTTTTTATTATTAATTGATAGACTACCTGCCCCAACCAAACCCTCAGTCGATGTAGCAGCACTCCCTTGCGAGTCAGGCTATAAGATAGTCGATGTAGCAGCACTTCGTTGCGAGTCAGGCTATTTGTCAGTCAATGTAGCAGCACTCCATTGCGAGTCAGGCTATTTGTCAGTCGATGTAGCAGCACTTCATTGCGAGTCAGGCTATAAGATAGTTGATGTTGCAACACTCCGCGCATGATTTACAGTAAAAAAAATAAAAATAAAAACATTTTATTAAAAAAAATAAAAATAAAAACATTGTTTATATTATTAAAAACATTCAGAATGTTTTAAAAGCATTAAAAATGTTTTAAAAACATTCAGAATGTTTTTAAAAACATTCTGGTCAATTTGCGTTTTTGCAGTTTTTTTAAAAAACGATTAATTTGTAATTGAATTAATGGTTTAACTTTCTGACAACACAGACGAAAGTCAAAAGTAATTAAAAGTGACGTATTTGTTGGCAAAAGAATCTTTTTTTACCTTCCATACTCCCAAATGCAACAATTTATAAAAGTATATATATATGTATATATATATATATATATATATATATCTATATATATATATATATATATATATATATATATATATATATATATATATATATTACATTTTAAAAAATTTAGTTTACAATAAAACTCTGGTATAAAAAGTCATATCAGAAAAGAATTAATGGACAAATAAATTTGTTACAAACCAGTAAAAAATAAATTACACTTTATGACTCTGTATAGCCAAAAAAATGCAATAATAAAGTTAATCTGACTAGTAATTTTTTAATGTAAAGATTTATTATTTTTTTAAGGAGATTTTTTATTTAAACTGAAATGCTTCTTTTATAATTTGTTTTTATTAGGAAGAATACCCAAAACATTAAAACAATCATAATTTGTCAGATTTTTATTATTAATGAATGATTTTACAATGAATTAAAAATGAAAATAAAAAGAAACAACTAAAATCAAACTGATATTAGTTGTTTCTTTTTATTTTTCAATCAAAGATGGTATCTATGAATCTATGTATCTATGAATGGTATATTAGTGTACAAATGTGAAAAAAAAACTAAAGATCTCACAGTACATTAACTCATTTTTTATGATTTTGAGTGAAAAAGAGTAATGATGAATTCCCTCCTAACATATCATTAGTTAACAGAAATTTGTTTAATGATAACAACTTGGTAACAACTTGGTAACAACTTGGTAACAACTTGGTAACAACTTGGTAACAACTTGGTAACAACTTGGTAACAACTTGGTAACAACTTGGTAACAACTTGGTAACAACTTGGTAACAACTTGGTAACAACTTGGTAACTTGGTAACAACTTGGTAACAACTTGGTAACTTGGTAACAACTTGGTAACAAGAAATAGTAGTTTAAGAGTTGACAGGTTTTTACCCAAATTTTTTTTAAAAACTTTATTGTGAAAATTACATAAATCTCAAAATAGAAAAAAAAAGAGTTAACATGGTTATGCCATGAGGTCATTTATCATACATTTTAAAATATTATTTATGTAAATTGTTCATATAAACCAGTTAAAACCCAGTTAAAACAAACAGTAACAAACTACAAATAAAAATATTAAAGCAAATATATATTAGAAACAATATTGGTTCAATATAGAATAATCTTATTTTTATTTACTTAGTTTTTATTACAGTTTATTTTAAACTGTTAAGTTGTACATTAGCCATCAGCTGTTTATTAAATCTAGTCTAACAACTAGAGTCATAAGATATTCAATGATTGCAATTGTAAACCCAGAAACAAGTCTATAATAAATAGAGAAGTAAATGATTGGAATAATCATCTAAAGGGATTATTGACATTACACATGAATGGTTAAATTTAAAAATATATTTGGTAATTGCTGTTTTTGATGACTCAAATGACTTGTTATTGCATAAAAGTGTTGTCAGATTTTTTTCTTGAAAAAATATATTTTGTTTTGATTTGGTTATAACTGAAAAGATCTTGTAAATTAATATGTTATTTAATTTACTTTTTTTTATATAGTTGTATAATAAAAAAATATATATTTTTTTTTTGTTAATAATAGAAAAGATCTTCTAAATTAATATGTTATTTAATTTGCTAGCTTTAATTTATCATTACAACATCTAGTTTATAATATGTGTTAAACAAGTTTGTGAATACTAAAAAAGTAATAATAACAATAAAATGACATATAATAAAATTAAAATGTTTAATATTACAAATATATGTGTTTAGCTCCTTGCTTATTATCATGTAATTCTAATGCAACATGTAATGGTACTACTTGTGTTTGTAATCCTGGTTTTATTGGTGATGGAGTGAATAGCTGCACAGGTTGCTTTTTTTAAATGCATTTTTTTTTAGTCTTTATTTAGTTATATAAACCCTATATAACAGAATGTTTTAAGTTTATCCATCCATTATTTGAATTGGTTATAATTTAATATAACTTTATCTATTTTTAGTAAATAAATTTAAACCCTATTTTAACCACTATTTGACAATCAACCTATTAATAACTTAGTGCTAAATCCTAATCCTTAAGTCTAATGCTTATGAACCTAAAGTATAATTTAGCAACTTGATTTAAAACTTAAAAGTTAATATCTGAAAATTATGTGAAATAAAAAATTTATTTTTAATATTTTTTTATAATTTACACTCTGAATTTATACATTTTAGGCTTTATTTGAAAGAATTAGGAAATTTTCTTCTTTTTTTTAAGTTTTATGCTTAATCAAATCTCTGAATCATAAATGCACATGTTAGAGTGATGCATGCAAATATTAAGTTTTAGGCTTTATTTGAAAATTTTGAACTCATCATAGATAAGTAAAGCTATAATTTTTTCTTTAATATTTTACTGTTTTTTCGCAAGTCAATAATGATGACTACTTGTTTTATTTATATTGATCATTACTCTTTTTATCTGAAAGTTTAAATGGTTTGATTTATGAAGTAGTACTATTTTATATAATGCTTTTATTTGTTACATTTTGCTCAGTTTTTTTAGCTACTTACTCAAGTGCAGTTTTTTAAGATTTCAGTTTTCACTTACTATTCAGTAAGGAGACACTGTTGTACAAAATGGCCGACAACTACTTTGAGCTGACCTGAGAAAATCGCTTTGACTGGGTGAAAGTACAATGTTTCCTGACTCCAAAAATGTAAAACTTGAAATCCAACTATTTTGTCCAAGAAAATAAATTTGATTTTAAGTTTTAATTATTTTGCACAATTTGGGGAAATGAAGGCTTTTCAAATTTTACATTTTTACAGCATTCAAAAACATTCTAAAACTAATATTTATTGCTCCAAACATACAAATATACATAACATAGACAAAGATGGGTATTTTACAGAAATTTGAAGCAACCATTCTTTCAAAAAATGTGAAACTGCAAAACAAATTTTCTGTCAAAACTTTTTTTTTTGATACTCTGCTTCAAAACCTACTTTTGATTCTCATTAATAGATAAAAAACTAGTAAATTTCTCAATTTAAACTCTTCTAAAGACTAGATTCTTAACAATTGCTTGCTGTTGTAATCCACAACACAAGAAAGAAACCTCTTTGCTTATTATGGATGATTGCGATCTCGCTTGTACCTTTCCCATGGTGAGCTAAAATGATGATGCATTGATTGCATGCTCACTAAAGATCCCCAATGTAGCCTTTTTCGTCTCAATGAATTGCTTCACATAAGAAAAAACAGCATGAACCTTTGGGGTCACACTGATGTTCATAACTGCCAGATATGAGTCTTTGAAGCGATCAATTTTTTCTGCAAAATCATCCTCAAGGATCATTCCAAAACTAGATGTTATTATAGAATTAAACTTTTGAAGGGCATCAATGATTTCAAAAACTTGAAAAGCAGATTCTAACTCTGCAATCTTTTGGAGGATGTTTATATTGTTAAGTAGGTTGTGGTAGGCATTCCCTGCAAACTGACCACCATGATATGGCTCTTGTTTGATGTGGATAGCTGAGGGCCATCTGAAAGCACTTCAAACTTCAGGTCAAACTTCTGTCAAGGCTTTGTTCATGTGATTTACCACACCAAGAAGCAGGTGGAGCTCCATGGGGGGTATATGTTCCAAGATGAGTTTGTTTTCAGATCCAGATAGAAATGGTGCATGGACCGCATTGTCAAAAGACTTTGTCTTCTTAATGTCATTGCCAGACTTAACAAACTTTTGATGGCAGGCAAAAAGTGTTCTCAATGATCCTGATTGGGAGAGATGCTTCGATTCAATGTCCCACCATATGCAAGGGTGAGAACTTGCGTGGTTTTGCAGTCCACATATAATGTTGGCGAGTTTTATGTCATATGAGACAACAAAGTTGACTGAGTTGAAATTGATCATTGATAATATTTGTCTCACATTTTCAAAGTTTTCTGGAAATCCCTCTGAAATAGCCGCAAGCATTTGGCACTTGACACTGCTATCTTTGGCTATCCTCTCAGTTAAAATATTTTTATGTGGTGGTGACCTTGAATCACTCTAAGAATCCAGCTCAATGACACCTGATGACACTTTAAAAAATCCTCCACCACCATAAATTCCTAACTTGACTATATGGCTCTGGAAAACTCTTTGAGAAACGAGCACTTCGTTGAGAAGTTGGGCAAGATCCTTGCAATGCACAACCACATAGTCAGTGGAGTTGCTTTCTGAAAAAACCGTGATTCAGGTTTGAGTGAAAAATTCAGACAGGTGTGCACCAATGGCCTCAAACTTAGCACAAAAATTTGGCTCCGCAATCTTGGTGTCACTAACTCTTTTAATGGTTGATGCTAATTTCTTCATGCCTAGATTTGACAGTTCTATATTTAACTGAACCTGCACAAGATCTTCAGTTTTGATTCTTAACTCAGGAAAAAGGTGACAGGAAAAGGGCGCTTGAGCTTCCTAAAAAATGTAAACATTTGAAAATATCTTTAGTTCAAATTTAAGTATCACAATATGTGTAATTCCATACCTGGCTTAACTCTGAGAGGTTGACCACCTTTTGGGTGTGAAATTTTGACAGTACCTCCTGGAGTTGAAGGTTTGGAAGAGATTAATTAGGTTGCAGTTTGTTCTGCAGCCAATGGATCTGCTGTAGCTAACTGTTTTTAGATTCTAAATTTGATTTGAGTGCACTGATGTGGCAGACCTCTTCCAACAAGACTCAAGCAATCACCACATTGTTGGGGAGTATTGTCTTTCTCAGGTTTGGAGCACCTTAAAGGGTTGTTCTTGACGACCAACTTGGCAAATGGGACAGTTGCAATCTTGATTGACCTTTTTGCTGGCTTGACTTTTACTGAAGAGAAATCAAACAAAGGTGGAAGAGCAACATCTTTTCCTTCATTTTTTCTCCTGAGAGTTGTTCGGCAAGAGTCACAGATACCTCTTGGCACTTTAGTATCGCTAAAATTAAGAGTTGTATGGTAGTGTTTGAAGTTTTTTTCAGCAAGGAATTGAATCACCTCACGTGAGCACTTCTTTATGCACAACAGATTTCCGATAATCTTCATGACACAAACAGATTTCCGATAATCTTCATGATTTCTTGCAAAATTAGCAATTTGAAAGTTCTTGTACACACATGACATGTAAAAAACTGCTTTCAAACTGTACACAAGATACCAGCAATTTTTTTGTATTAGTTTGCTTAAAGCTGGAGTAGATAATTTATAAAAGCATAAGATTTAACTCAAAAATAAAAAAATTCTAAAGTTAAAAAAAACAAACTAGAAGCTTATTTTTAAAATAAGTTTTCTTATTTTTAAAATAAGTTTGAAAAATCGACATAAATAAAACTCTTTAAAAACGCCATTTTTTATAGAATTGTAAAGAACTTGGTCATTAAAAGTTAGTAAATGTAAACAAAGTTAAAACTCTTTAACTGAAGCACATCATTTTTTGAGTGCTAAATTAAAATTTTCGAGCAAAAAAGCAAATTTTTTTTAGCTTAAAAACAAGAAAATATGATTTTAT